>NW_027672507.1:0-29904 GCF_964165515.1 Mesoplodon bidens
CTTTTTCAATACCTTCCATTTTACTGTACCTACTTTAGCATGGTTTATTACATTGTTTTGACTTTATTTGTTACTGTTGCTGTTGGTTTTTTGTTGGTTTCTTTGTTTTCTTTGCCGGAGTTGAACTTGTGAATGGATCTATATTTAATCTGACAAACAGTCCTGGCAAGCTCTGGGGCACTTACCTAATTAGTCAGAGATGTCCTATTGCGTGCCATGAGTGCCCTGCACACATCTACACATGACATTTGAAGAAGAATAGTCCAAATATACTTTTCTCTAACACAGAGGATTATTTTTCAGGTCAATCTGGGCTTGTTTAGAATAAAATTACCTTTCTCAGTAGCCAAAGAAAAGGTGTTTCACAATTAGACATCATCCTTCAGTGTTGTGTGCACTTACTACTTGTCTGTTATTTGAGAACAGAGATATGGATTAAGACCCTGCAGTTGTAGATTTCTATAGACTTCATGTGTCTAAGCAAAAGACTCTCCAAAGCATAGGCGACAATGTGGTTCATCAGGAATCATACCCTTATTACTAAATTCTGTCCAAATGCCAATTAAAGAAAATCACCATGTTTCTTTAGTTAGACTCCCCAGCTGCAGAGCCTGAGATGAGGATTCACTTGCAAGTGATTTATGAAGATAGTGCTCCCAAGATAACCTGATAAAAGATTGAGGGAAATAAGACAGGGAAGGGAAAGAAGTTGGTCAAGGGTGATTTCAGGCAAAGTCTAATCTCAGTCTGGTCCTGTGGGGAATTCGGAGTGTATATAGTTTGCATCTCAGTTTGTCAAAACTCAAAGCAGTGGAGCTAGGCTTTCTTAATTCTCTAACAGTCAGCCATTGGTTATAAGCTGCCCTGGAGGGATGGAAGCTCCCAGGCACACAGGGTGAGGTGGCTGGAGTAGCCAAAAGACCTTTATCTGAAGATACAGGCCACTTATAGAAAAGTGCACAGAGCCGGAGATAAATTCAGAGATCCAAGGGGACCTTGGAGGAGCACTGACAGTGTTTGCTAAGGCCATGTGTTCTCCTCCCAGTGTTTGCACATATGTGGTATGCTATTCATTCCGTGTCAAAATGTACAATGAATCTAGTCCAGTGCTGTCCAATAAAAATATATGAGCTAAATATGTAATTTAAGGTTTTCTAATATTCACATTGAAGTAAAAAGAAATAGATAAAATTAAATTCAATCATATATTTATTTTATGCAGTATTTCCAGACATGTAATTAATAAAAAAAAATCAGTGAGGTATTTTACACTCTTTTTTGTACTTTGTCTTCAAAATCCAATGTGTATTTTGTACTTATTATACATCTTATTTTGGACTAGTCTCGTTTCAAATGTTTAGTAGCCACATGTGGCTAAGGGCTACTATTTTAGACAACACAGATCTAGCTGGTTTCTTGAGCTGATCTTTTGGGCGTTTACTGAGTGGTACAGTCAGAGAAAATAATATGTTAAATTTGAAATAAGTTGTCTCTGTACTATACTATCCATAATACACTCTCTACTATAAGAAGAATAGTACAATTCTTCAGTCATCTTCCCTTTCATGAAAATACCCCACCTCCTTCCACAAGGGGGCCCCCTGTGGCACCTTTGTACAATGTGACTGTCCATTTGGACATAATTGTTTAGATCTTGATAATTTGACCCGATGGCCTAATCCCATTCACTTTTTTGAGGATTCCCTGAGTACCCATTGGCTTTCCAGATCCTGATTCCAGTATCTCTGAGACTTGGCTTCCTTTTAGCCCTTGGGTTTGTTGAAATAGGACTATAAATGTAAAGAAATCCTTTATAAAGTTGCTTACAACCTAAGGAATCTCAACTAGGCATGAGAAGTGGTATCATAAATGCAGAGACACTGTGAATCCGACTGAGTCAAGGCAAAAGCCAGTGAATCTTGCCCATGCTTGGCTGGGGAGCCAACAGACCACAAAATTATATTGACATTCACTGTCTTGAGACCAAGACCAATAAACCTCATTGATCAGGCAGTCTTTAACTTGGTTATCAAATGTAAGGATGTGATATCATTGTGTATAATTATTCCTTAGGAACCCCAGAAAAGTGCAGCAGGACAAAGAAGCAGGTTATCTAGCTAGAAGAAGATAAAGAAAATCTGCATTAATACCCTTGTTGTCCAAGAGAATTTTTTTCCCAACAAAGAAGCCAGAATGATTCTTTTAAAATCTAAGTCAGATAATGTCACTCCCCTCCTAAAAGTATTCAGATGGCTTCCTACATCACCAGAGTAAAAGCCAGTCCTTAAAATGGCCCACAAAGCCCTATGGAATCTGGCCTCTCAGTGAAAGGATGCTCAACATCACTAATCATTAGAGAAATGCAAATCAAAACTACAATGAGGTATCACCTCACACCAGTCAGAATGGCCATCACCAAAAAATCTACAAACGATAAATGCTGGAGAGGGTGTGGAGAAAAGGGAACCCTCTTGCACTGTTGGTGGGAATGTAAATTGATACAGCCACTATGGAGAACAGTATGGAGTTTCCTTTAAAAAACTAAAAATAGAACTACCGTACGACCCAGCAATCCCACTACTGGGCATATACCCTGAAAAAACCATACTTCAAAAAGAGTCATGTACCACAGAGTGCATTGCAACTCTATTTACAATAGCCAGGACATGGAAGCAACCTAAGTGTCCATCAACAGATGAATGGATAAAGAAGATGTGGCACATATATACAATGGAATAGTACTCAGCCATAAAAAGAAACGAAAATTTGTAGTGAGGTGGATGGACCTAGAGTCTGTCATACAGAATGAAGTAAGTCAGAAAGAGAAAAATAAATACCGTATGCTAACACATATATATGGAATCTAAAAAAACCACAAAAATGGTTCTGAAGAACCTAGGGGCAGGACAGGAATAAAGATGCAGATGTACAGAATGGGCTTGAGGACACGGGGAGAGGGAAGGGTAAGCTGGGACGAAGTGAGAGAGTGGCATGGACATATATACACTACCAAATGTAAAATAGCTAGCTAGTGGGAAGCAGCCACATAGCACAGGGAGATAAGCTCGGTGCTTTGTGACCACCTAGAGGGGTGGGATAGGGAGGGTGGGAGGGAGGGAGACACAAGAGGGAGGAGATATGGGGATATAAAGCAGAAACTAACACACAATTGTAAAGCAATTATACTCCAATAAAGATGTTTAAAAAATAAATAAAAAGGTAGAGTCTCATTAAAAAAATGGTAGGAAAGCTATATCTCATTTTTTTGCCCCTGCTCTTTACCCTCCTCACGGTGGCAGAAGTTTTGAAGACAGTGGTTTATTTTCTCAGTGTGGGACCCTAGTCACTGATTCTGGAGGGAGCAGAATAGACCTTATTTGCAAAGAATTGTATTTGTCTGTTCTAATCTGCCTGTGGGCTGCCTGAAGGCCTGACACAAGTCCCTTGCCTTTGTTTCACCTAACCCAGAAGTAAAGTAGGGTGAAAAGCAGCAGGCATTCCTCAAAACCATTGTAAAGAAATTAAACCACAGTCACCTGGGGCAAAAGATTACGGTTGAAGCATACAATAGAGCACCCAAAGCGTGGGGACAGGATCTCAGAAGAGAGATTCTTTGGGAAATTAGGTCACTCAAAAGCACCTGTGTATACTGGGAAATTTAGAGTCATAGAAAGGTCCAGGGCAAGGTGAATCTTCAAAAAGACCTGAGAACATCCTAAGCTTTCACTCTGGCTAATCTCAAGGTTCAGAGCTTATCATCATCATCATCATCATCATCATCATCATCATCATCATCATCATCATCATCTGTTTCTTCATTTTTTTATTATTTTCTCTGCTTTGCCGGGGCAAGACTTTGGCATTCAAGGAAATACCTGTCAAAACACTAGCTGAACACAAGCAAAAGGAACAGAGGCTTCAGGGACCACACATGAAAAGGAAAATATACTTTACAAAATTAGTTCAGCCAAGTCACTAAGCAAACAGCTACAGACTACAGCAAGCAACCACAACAACTCAGAGGAGGGGGAAGAATCTGATTTCCAGAGTTACCACATTATAATATTCAGTATGTCCCATTTCAACAAAATATTATAAAACATGCAAAGAAACAAGAAAATGTGTCTCTTCATGGAAGAAATTTACAAAAACTATCCCTTAGAAGTCACAGACATTTGGTTTACTAGAGGAAACTTTAACTGTGTGGTATTGGTAAAAAGCAGAACAGTAGAACATAAGAGAAAGTTCAGACACATGTACGTATAAATATCCACTTGATTTATGACAGAGGTGCCAAGGCAATTTAATGGAGAATAGAAAATCTTTTCAAAGAATTGTTCTGGAAAAGTCGTCTATCCAAACAGGAAAAAGAAAGAGTCCTTCAAACCATACAAACACAAGCACATGTGAGTACACACACAAATGGAATCATAGACCTACAAGTAAAAAGCTAAACTATAAAATTTACAGAAAGAGCCATAAAAGAAAATCTTTGTAAACTTGGGACAGGCAAAAATTTCTTAACTGTAAATCACTGAAGGCAAACTTTAAACACACAATATTGATAAATTGGATCTCCTCAGAACTAAAACCTTTTCTTTAAAAGATACCAATTAGAAACAAATAAGCCATAGAATGGGAAAGAAATATTTGTACCTGTGTCTGATAAATGACTTGTATCCAAAATACAGAAGAAATCTCTTAAAACTCAGTAATATAAAGACAAAAAAAAAGTGGGCAAATAATTTGAACAGATACTCCACTAAATAAGATATAGAAATGGCTCATATGTACATGATTAAAGATGCTTAGCACCATCAAGATTTATTTTCTAATCAAGGTAATAGCTAGAACATGTTGGAATGTGCTCGATGGTACAGTGGACCCAGCAGACTGATCAGAGAAAAAATAGGCCAGCTTCCCCTATTATTGAGAAAAAGAAAATACCTGGAGGGAAATTATGATAATCTGTATGAAATTTATTACATTGGTTGCTGTTGGATCACCCTCTCTGTTGAAACTGGGCTGGACCTGGGACTTTCTTTAGTCAAGTACTTAACTTCCAAGATTGAGCCTAAAGAGTTATGCAGCTTCTACCCTCCCTTCAGGAATGTTCTCTCTTGGAAAACAGCTATTATGAAAAATGTATTACTATTCTGAAACCACCATGCTGTGAGGAAGCCCAACCTATCCACAAAGAGAGAGAGGGGTCATAAGAAGGAGCATGAGGGCTAAGCATGTGAATGAAGCCTTCTTGTATCTTTAAGGCAGCCCACACATTAGCTGAATGCAGCCATGTGAATGGCCCAAGCTGAAGCTGTATGGAACAGTGGAACCGCCAAATTGAACCCTATGCAAATTATAGGCCCACAGAATTATGAGAAAATAAAATGGTATTGTTTGGATTCACTATGTTTTGGGGTTCTTTGTTATGTAATAATAAATACCTAAAACTGACATTGGTACCTTGAAATGGGGTGCTGCCATAACAAATACAGTAAGTCCCCTACATTAGAACCTTCATTTTGTGAACTTTCAAACTTGCAAACGTGTGTTTGGTCAATGTCAGGCGTGAGTGACATTGCAGCTTCCCCTCCGTCTCCTGTTGCTGACGATCCTTCAGCTCTACCATCTCCCACCTCCTCCCCCTCCTCCAGTCAGTAACTCTTCTTGCCTGTTCACTCGAGGCCACCCACTGTATGCCAGTTGTTGCATTGTACTACTGTACTTTTCAAGGTACTGTACTGTAAGATTACAAGTGTTTTATTTTTTGTATTTTTTTGTTTTTTATGTATTATTTGTATGAAAAGTATTATAAACCTATTACAGTACTATATAGCCGATTGTGTTAGCTGGGTACCTAGGCTAACTTTGTTATACTTAACGAACAAAATGGACTTAGGAACATGCTCTCAGAATGGAACTCGTTCATATGTAGGGGACTTACTGTATGTAATATATGTGCCAGAGGCTAGAAAGGCAATGAAAAAATTTGTAAATAGAAGTTGGAAGGAAAGAGAGTCATGCTATGCAGTGGCAAAACACTTGGCAACACTATCACCTTTGCAACTTGGAATACAGAAAATGTATTCAATGAATTTGTGCTTCTAGCTGAGGAAATATCTAAGGTGAATGCTCAAAGTGCCAGCCGACTTTCTTCTAGCTGTATCAGGCTGATGAACCAAGGAATAAACTGTTCAATTTTTGAGCAGAATCTAGATTTAAAAAATAAATTCAAATCTGAAATTGCTAATTTGGACAACAAAACTGTTTCTCACTCCCAGATCCCCTGTCAGAAAAAGATTCTCAAGGTAATAAATGTCCTCAGGAGAATGATCAAATCTAGGGATTCTTCAGTAAAACGTGTCCTTAGGGTCAAGATCAAATCAAGAATGCAGGTGTTAAGTCCTTTGTTAAGCCTTCAGAAAGTTGTAATGTGGTGCCTTATAGACTCAACTAGATGAAAAAGAAGTGTTAAGAATCTTAAAGGCATTTTTTCACAGCAACTCAAAGTAGAGTATGACTTGTCTTGAAGATATCTGGGGGTGAAGTAAACACTGACATGATTCATAGAAAACCTACAAAGTTTTTAAACATAATTACATTAAAGGAAGCGTTACCAGCTTGGACTAAAAGGGATAGGGATAGTTCAAAATGTCAAGAGGCTTTTGGGCATCTGAACTTCTATAGACAGGGAGTAGTAGGATGAGAAATCTTTAGCTACAAACAGGTTATTTCATTTTTGAAAGGAAGGATGATGGATGGTGCAGAGGCCAGGACTAACAGCTCAGAGAACAGAGCCAAGACATGCATGCACGCATGCGTGCACACACACACACACACACACACACACACACACACTCTTTCCAAGGAATAAAATTGAATCCATCTGGCCCTTATACAAGAATATTTCCTGCTCCTGGGGTAGGAGAATTGGTGATGCATGCCAAGGTAGATTTCAGAATTTCCATGAACCAGTGGCTGATAAGCAACTTCTTTTACTTCTTGTTTGTGTGGGAGTGCTCACTACAGTTATTCAGCTGCTGTATCTAATTCTATGTCACACCTTTGGGTGTATGGGGTGAGTTTACAGATCTTCAGACTAAGAGGACTTGTACTTACTGGGCTGACCCTGAGGAAAACACAAACGGAGCCCCCCCCTACACCTGGGTCTGATTTAGAAGACAATACTCTGGACCTTCAGTCCAAGCATGATGTTAAAACGGGTCCTAATCTGGGCTCCTGTGGCGTAGAAGGTGAATATATTGCGTGTGGAAAGAATGTAAATCATTATCAATGTCTGGAAGCTACTGCTTTTGTGCTCTTGGGAGACTTAAGCCTCTGTGCAAGAAGCCCAGTCACACCACTGTCAAGGGCACATGGAGAGACAAAGTGGAGGGTTCCCATGGAACGGGAGAGGCTCCAAGACCACACAGGCAAAGACGTCCATGTGCCAGCATCCCAGCTGAACGGAATCGCAGGAGTGAGCACTGGCGAGACCAGCTGAGCCCAGCCCAAAAAACAGAATCATGGGCAAATAAAATGGTGGTTCTTTTAAGCCACTAAGTTTTAGTGTGTTTGTGAGGCAGCCATAGATAACCAGAACAGAAATGCTCTGGTTGGATGCTCTGATGACTGAAGCAGCTGATATAAATCATCACAGGAAATGGCAGGGGAAAGCAAAAAACAGGGGATAGCCACTGATAGGCAAGAAGCATCTCTGAAATTTCCTTGTGGATTCCCAGAGTATGATGGGCTGAAGGCCTGGATACTCAGAGTAGATGGGGTCAGAGAAAGACTAGGAATATTATCCTGTTACTAAGTTACTTTTTATCACCAATCTGGTTTAGTCTTGAACAAAGAGACTCTTCACCTGGTAGTGCTATATAAATATAAGTTAGTGTTATTCACCTATCACAAAAGAAACAAACAAAACAAAACAAAAATCTGACAGGTCAGGGGCCTGATAAGATTTATCCAGCAGAGAGTACTATGATGCTTGGCGTCTGAAGACAGGACCCATCAGAGATTTAACACAACAAGCAAGAACCCAAATTGCGTCATATCAAATGTCTCAGCACATATATATGGATATGGTGCTGAAGGCACTAGAACCCCTGAGCTAACATAAGCACAACCTAGGCATCTTGCAAAATCTAGGCTTTGGGAACTCACTTTGCCCTAACTATGATTGTAAACCCGGGTCTAGAAGCATTGTGCAAATTACAGACCAGCGGAGTCTGAACAGTGAGTGAATGTAAATGAAGGTGGCCTCCCAGGAAATAAAAACATGGGCTCATTATTTTGTTTTTCAATCCAGAAATGAACACACTTTGAAATGGCAGTTTCTGGCGAGAATAAAAGAATAGTAGTAATAATGATAGCTCTGCCTGAGTCATTTTTCTCCAAGTGGCAAAATCTTTTAGGAGCTCACACAGTAAAAGGACCTCATCTTATCCAAAGCACAGCGACCACCAGCGAACTTGTCATGAATCTATCATCTTGGGGCATTTTACCAACAGTATTTATTCAGCACTTTCATCCCATGAGGTGTGTGTGTGAGGGGGGCCATAACTGTACCCCTTGTGCAGGCTTCACAAAATGTATTGTGAAGGGATGGGTAATATCGGAGGTGATGTAAAAATGTTCCGTTTTAAACATTTTCAAATTGGCCAATTTCCTTGATCTTTAAAAACATTTGCAAAGCAGTGATGTGGAAACATTTTTCTATCTTTAAAATGCATAGACCAGATTCATCTTGGAGATGGCTATGCTATTAGAATATTTTATGGATGCCATTTCTGCAGGCTACCGGTACTTGGATAATGTAGCAAATGGTGCCAGGAATGTTTACTGGGTTTGCTCCTCTGGGCTCCTTGCTACAGGAGGTTCTAATCCATAGAAGACACTGCTGAGCTGAAATTTCTTATGAGGTCTCTCTATTCCTTTATATCTCCATTCAAAGGTCACCTTTCTTTTTTTTTTTTTTTTTGCGGTACATGGGCCTCTCACTGCTGTGGCCTCTCCCGTTGCGGAGCACAGGCTCCGGAAGCGCAGGCTCAGCGGCCACGGCGCACGGGCCCAGCTGCTCCGCGGCATGTGGGATCTTCCCGGACCGGGGCACGAACCCGTGTCCCCTGCATTGGCAGGCAGACTCTCAACCACTACGCCACCAGGGAAGCCCCAAAAGTCATCTTTCTTGATTAGGCCCACTGCTCTATTAATACTGAAATCTGCTCCCTAACCCCTTGCATTTACTGATCCCTCTTATCCTGCTCTATTTAAAAAGAAGTCAATGAATTATTTCTGTTAACTACAGATGAAGTGTAAGTTCAATAAGGCAGAAGTCTTGGTCTTTTTTTTTCTTCCACTGATATATTCAAGTGTCTAGCACAGTGCCTGCAGCTCAATAAGCATGCATGGAATAAATAAATAAATGAATTCATCTCTGGTAAGGCATTCTATTTATCTGATCTATTTATCTCATCTCCTGAATGAGAGTGATTATTCTAGTTTCCAGGACCTATAACCTATATAATCAAACATGGTTCCATGCAAGTCTAGTTCATGTTGGGTGAGACCCAAGGTGGTTTGCTTTTTTATATAATCCCATGAGTAGTGATATCAGGGCATTTCAGTTTTGATTCTCAACATAGAAATTTTCTCCACAGATGTCCAAACTGTTAGCTTCCACAGCATGGACCAGCACAATAGGATTGAACTAACATGACTCATTCACACGTTTGTTAGACAGACATTTATTAAGAGCCTACTGTGTATCAGATGGGTTCAGCCTGTGGATGCAGAAATGAATCAATTGTCAGCACGTGTCCTCCAGGAGCTCACCATCTGCTACAAGACGAAGACGTGCACATTTTTATAGCAGTGGTAGGATGCAACTTGTACTACAAAGGAGGCAGAAGCAGAATGTTGAAGGAGCACAGAGAAGAGAGCCACTTACTCTGCCTGCCATGGGAGAGGTGATCAATGAACTGGATCTGGGAGGAAGAATGGGAATTTTCCAGGTAGATGGGATGATGAAGGAGGGAAGGTCAGAGGAAAAGCATTCTGGGGAGAGCAAACCAATGGGAAAAGGAAAGGGGTGGTCCCAGAACATGGAGAGTTTGGAGTAGGACACAGTGTTTTGTGGAGTTCTGGGTATCTTGATCAAACTCAGCTCTTGGAAAAGACCTCCCTGACTCTTTGGACAAAGAAATGACACAGCTTCTCAGACTCCAAAAAAAACCTCACCCTACTATGGAGGCAGCATCTTTGTTTTTTATTTATTTTTTAAATTGAAGAATAATTTATTTACAATGTTGTGTTAGTTTTTGGTGTACAGCAAAGTGATTCAGTTATATATATATAATATGTATTATTTTTCATATTTTTTTCCATTGTGGTTTATCACAGGATATTGAATATAGTTCCCTGTGCTATACAGTAGGACCCTGTTGTTTACCCATTCTATACATAATAGTTTGCATCTGCTAACCCCAAACTCCCAATCCATCCCTCCCCTGCACCCCCTGCTTTGGCAACTATAAGTCTGTTCTCTATGTCTGTGAGTCTGTTTCTGTTTCATAGATAGGTTCATTTGTGTCATATTTTAGATTCCACATATAAGTGATATCATATGATATTTGTCTTTCTCTGTCAGATGTACTTCGCTTAGTATCATAATCTCTAGATCCATGCATGTTGCTGCAAATGGCATGATTTCATTCTCTTTTATGGCTGAGTGATATTCCATTGTATATATGTACTACATCTTCTTTATCCATTCATCTGTCAATGGACATTTAGTTTGTTTCCATGTCTTGGCTATTGTAAATAGTGCTGCTATGAACATAGGGGTGTTTCAAGTTATAGTTTTGTCTGGATATATGTGGAGGCAGCATCTTTAGAGGCAACGTGTCTAGATGTGATTATATCTCATATGCATGTAATGATTTTGTCCAAGTTGCTCTGTTCTCAGTTTGATGGGTGCCCAAGCATGTAACTAAGTGTCTAAAAACAATAACAATAAGTGATATCATCTAGAACAAACCCATTGGCAAGCTTCTTGTTAATAGATTTATACAGAAACACACACATTTAAGGAAATTAAGGTTGGATAAGTCTTTGTACGATGAGAGGGTTTGGGCATGCTTGGTATATCAGTAAAGATGATACAAAAGGTGATGTAGCTACAACATCTGTTGCCACAGTATCATCAGGACTCTCTTATCTGACCTGGATGGCTAGAAGATTAAACCTTCCTCTCTCATATTTCCAAATGCACCTTCTTACTGTGTTTCAGACAAGCTCAGGGATTGGTAATGGTTGTTCCCTCTACCAGGAATGTTCTTCCACCAGATGGCCACGTGGATCGCTCCCTCACTTGCTTTCAATCATTGCTCAAGTGTCACCTTCTCAATAAGGTTTGCCTTGAGCACCTTATTTAAAATTGCAATTTCTTCCCCGCATCCCTATCCCATCCCCTACCTCCTCAGCCTCTGGCACTCCTGATTGTCCTTTCTGTTGTTTAATTTCTTCTACAGCAGTGGTTTTCAAATTATATATTTGCCGGCTTGCTTCAGGGTCTGTAGAAGGAGAAGAAACGGGGAGGTTGAACAGACAGGGTCTAGTTTTCCAGCATTTATTTTAATTTAGCTCTCTTTAATGAGTTTTCTATTCTTTGACTCAACAGAATACATCATTTAAAGTGTTCTGGGGCTTTGCAAAGTTGGAAAATGACTGATAGAGAAGAAAGCACACAGGACTAAATTCAGGAAAGTTAGATTCAAGCCCTACATCTCCTATAGACCAGCTCTGTGTAAACTCAAGAATGTCATGCTCCTACTTTGTAGCTGTAAGATGGTGAACAAAGCAATGGTGTCTTGGTCCTTTTCAAATGGAGTGTTTCTGTGATTCTGAATAGCTAAACATGCTCCCTGCTGTTGCAAAACAATGAATGGGCTGCTCATGAAAACTGTTATTATTATGAGACAGAGACAAGAGCAAGAACTGATATTAACTAGGTGTGAGGAGTTGCATTTATAAATCAAAAATGAAATGTGATGTTCACATAGGGACCAGGTGCTGAAATACAAGTAGTGGGAAAGAGGAAACAGGCTAGATGTCAAAAGGTGAGAAGGGTCAGCTTTGGCTGTTTGGGAACAAATATAAGACAATACAGGGATTCTTGGGACCCATAGGGAAGGATTTCGGGTCTGGCTTTTCAGTGATTCATCTGGTGAAGGCTAAAGTATTGTTCCGTCTTTAAAGTCATGTTTTGAAACTCATCCCACAAATGTGCCTTCCACAGTAGTGATGCTTCAGGAAATATGGACCTTCTTGCACTTGTGTTTTTTAATATCAAAAGCAACAGCAGCTTCTCTTTAGAATGCACTGTTTCAAAAGAAATTGGATATCTTCCAACTCACCCACAGAGTTCCTGATAGCAGCTGTCACGGACATCATGGTGAACATGAGACCGATCTTACTGAAAGGTCAAAGGAGAAATCAATAGACAGAGTAGCTTAAAACAGTATAGACTTTCCCTTTATGTGTGATGTGTTGAAACAATTCCTGTCCATCAGCTGCTAAGCTTCATTTCCCCCCTTTGATTATTTAGTCATTTCGAAGGACTAAAAGGACACAACTCTTGTCAGAACTAATTTATTGTTATACCACATTATTAATTCTGGCCCCAATGCTCTGATCTTTAAAAGTTGCTTGAGTTATGGTTTACTTTTGCACTGAGGGACGTAAAAGTTTGTTTTTAAAAAAATGATACCATATGAGATATTACTTAGACTTAGCTCCCAAATTTAGAAGCTGATGAAAAACCCTAAATCTCCTCCTAAGTTTCTTGATTTAGATACTAATACAGTAAGCTGAAATCTGACTTGCCAGATTATATTACATTAGAAACAATTTTTACTAAACTTCATAATAGTAACTGCGTAAGGGCTGTTATTATTTTAAAATGAGACTCAAGTACTTCAATACTAAAAAATATGAGCATTGTAGAACGTTTAGAAAATACGTACCTACTTGAAATAGAAAAATAAAGAGGATGAAAACAGTCCACCAAATAGCTCTAGGATCAAAGACAATGTATTGTGTCCAGTTATGGTCTTAGACACTAATGCCAGTTAGAATAATAAACATCCATGAAAACTTAAAGGAGGCAGAAAAATATGCCTTCAGAGGCACACTTTAACTACTGAACTAGGAAAATGAGAATTAACTCTTCAGGTGATAACTCACTTCCCCTCCCCCAGCCCCCTCAAATAAAAAAATGAAAAAAGAAATAAAAAACACCTTGGTGATAATATGATAAATTGCTAGGACAAAATCTGAATTAATATATTAGAAAATTTTAAAAATTAAAAAGACAGAGGTAAGAACTAATGTTTTGAGTAAATTTAATAGTCAAACTTCTTGTAAATCAAGAAAATTTCAGGAAATTAAGAATAAGAAATTTATATAACAGCAAGGGGCCACAAATATGGGAGAGATTAAACACTTAAAAGAATAATATTATACAATTATATGAATAATATTGGAAAATCTGTATGAAATAAGCTATTGTCTATGATTTGTTTCAAAACAGAATATGTGACATAATAGACTTATTAAAAGGGAAGATATTGAACATGTTATTAAAGACCTTCAAAATGATGGGTCCAGAGAGTTTTAAGTTCTTAAAAACAAAGAACAGATAATGCTTATGCTGTCTAAATTTCTCTGTGTGTGGAAAGCAATATATTTCTTCTCAATTAAACTTATAAATCAAGTATAATTATCATAATAAACCATGAAGATAACTCAAGAAAACCTAGATTAATTTTTAAGAATAGAAATGTATTAATAAAATATTAATAATATAAATCAGCATGTTAAAATTATAAAATACATTTAAATAAAGTTTATACAGGAATGTGAGGCTAGTCCAAATTAAGATATATATTAATATATTAAGATGCACTTTAATAAGCAAAGAAGAGAAGATATTAGTAGATGTTAAAAATAATTCGAAGAGGGCTTCCCTGGTGGCGCAGTGGTTCGGAGTCTGCCTGCCAATGCAGGGGACACGGGTTCGAGCCCTGGTCTGGGAAGATCCCACATGCCGCGGAGCGACTAAGCCCGTGTGCCGCAACTACTGAGCCTGTGCGTCTGGAGCCTGTGCTCCGCAACAGGAGAGGCCGTGACAGTGAGAGGCCCGCGCACCGTGATGAAGAGTGGCCCCCGCTCGCCGCAACTGGAGAAAGCCCTCGCACAGAAACGAAGACTCAACACAGCCAAAAAATAAATAAATAAATTTATAAATAATAATAATAATAATAATAATAATTCGAAGAAATTTTATATTATTTCTTTACATTCAAGAAAATTTTAAAAAGCTTTGAGCAAACTATCAATAGAAAAATACTAACTTTACATGATGAAGACTTCAAAACTAATAAATAATATCAATATTATTAAACAATATAAAATTTTATTGTGTGCACACTATAATATATATAATATATAATATGTAATATTTTATTGTATATATTCTCTGTATAGTATGTATCCTTTTTTAAAAAAATCAGAGTATAGTTGATTTACAATGTGTTAGTTTCTGCTGTACAGCACAGTGTGTCAGTTATACAAATACATATATACACTCTTTTTTAGATTCTTTTCCCATATAGGTCATTACAGAGTATTGAGTAGAGTTCCTTGTGCTGTACAATAGGTCCTTATTAGTTATCTATTACATATATAGTAGTGTGTATTTGTCAGTCCGAGTCTCCCAGTTTATCCCTCCACTCCCCCACCCACCTGCTTTCCCCCCTGGTAACCATAAATTTGTTTTCTACATCTGTGACTCTATTTCTGTTTTGTAAATAAGTTCATTTGTACCAATTTTTTAGATTCCACATATAAGCGATATCATATGATATTTGTCTTTCTCTGTCTAACTTATTTCACTCAGCGTGACAATCTCTAGTTCCACCCATGTTGTTGCAGATGGCATTATTTCATTCTTTTTTATGGCTGAGTAATATTCCGTTGTATATATGTACCACATCTTCTTTACCCAATCCTCTGTCAATGGACATTTAGGTTGCTTCCATGTCCTGGCTATTATAAATAATGCTGCAATGAACATTGGGGTGCATGTATCATTTTGAATTATGGTTTTCTCTGGATATATGCCCAGGAGTGGGATTGCAGGGTCATATGGTAGGTCTATTTTTAGTTTTTTAAGGAACCTCCATACTGGTCTCCATAGTGGCTGTACCAACGTACAGTGTATTCCCACCAACAGTATAGGAGAGTTCCTTTTTCTCCACACCCTCTCCAGCATGTATTGTTTGTAGACATTTTTTTGTATAAATGTATTTATTTATTGATTGATTGATTTTTGGCTGCATTGGGTCTTCATTGCTGCATGCGGGCTTTCTCCAGTTGCGGCAAGTGGGGCTACTCTTTGCTGTGGTGCATGGGCTTCTCATTGAGGTGGCTCCTCTTGTTGCAGAGCATGGGCTCTAGGCACGCAGGCTTCAGTAGTTGTGGCACATGGGCTCAGTAGTTGTAGCCCATGGGCTCTAGAGTGCAGGCTCAGTAATTGTGGCGCACGGGCTTAGCTGCTCTGCAGCATGTGGGATCTTCCCGGACCAGGGCTTGAACCTGTGTCCCCTGCACTGGAAGGTGGATTCTTAACCACTGCACCATCAGAGAAGTCCTGTTTGTACACCTTTTGATGATAGCCATTCTGACTGCTGTGAGGTGATACCTCATTGTAGTTTTGATTTGCATTTCTCTAATAATTAGTGATGTTGAGTATCTTTTTATGTGCTTTTTGGCCATCTGTATATAGTATGTATCCTTAAACTTGCTATCATACTATATTTAAAGTTTTCCTGGAAGTTCCAACCAGTACAATAAAAAAATAAGAAGAAATAAGATTATTTAGAAAAGGGGAGATTAAAAGTAATTATGACAATTTAGTAATTGAGTTACTTAAGTTGTTTTCCTATATAACAGCAGTAACAAGTCAGATCAGCAGACACAAAGAAAACTAAGAGCACGCACACACACACACACACACACACAAATACACACTCATTAGAAACAGACTATTTGAACCTGAAAGTAAAATAAATTGTACGGTTAACAGAAAATATCTTTAAAGGATTTTTTTTGTTGGATTAAAGAAGAAATTATGTTAAAACATGAAAATGTGTTTTAACATTGTCACAAAATGTAGTAATCAAGAGAAAAATAAATCATTTAGGCTAAAAGTTATTTGGGAAAATGAGTAAATTTTTTTTTTAAGTCCAGATAGTTTGGCAAGAGAAAAAAGATGGAATATTTGAGAAAAAAGCTAAGAGTGAGAATTAACCAGGAACACAACAGAAGGAAATGAAACATGAATGGAGAATATATTAAATAAACTAAAGGAATAAATATTACCAGGGTTTAAGAAAGGCATTTTCAGTTTGCAAAAATCCAACAAGTGCCAAGTCATGTGAATGAAAGAAGCCACATCTATACCAGCAATGAAGAAAAGGGTACTTCCAAAGTGTCAGAGAGTGATAAAACAAACAAACAGAAAACAAAAGAATACAAATATTTTTCCCCACAAAGGGAAAAAAAAAAGTCTAAGACTTTAGCCTTCTCTTCAGCAACACTCTACACAAGAAAACAATGAATTAATGTTTTCAAAGCTTTGAGGGAAAATAATTTTATACTTAGAATTCTAAGTGTATCAAAAGAACAAGTCAAATGTGAATACAAATTTAACATATGTTCAAATGTGAAGAACTCGGAAAGATTATTTCCCATATACTTTTTCTCAGGGAAAAATAGCTTTAGCAAATGAAAACAGAAACTGGAAAGAATGAGAAAGAACCAAACGTGGAATCAAATCACCATGCAATTACTTCACAAGTGCATCACATAACTTCAATATAAAGCAGGCCTAAAAAGTTTTAAAAAAAGTTATCCCAATCTAAAGGAAGAATTGAAATGGACCCCAAAATAATGGCCCCACTAAGAAAAGGGAGATTTTATATTAATAAAGGTGGATATTATATTAATCTTTATTTTCTCTGTCTACAGTTTCTTATTTTTCTGTATTTAGGTATACGGTCTTTATAATTAGGAGAAAGGAGCCAATGTGTCAAAACAAACAGTTTTTGTTTGTTTGTTTGTTTTTGTTTTTTGCGGTACGTGGGCCTCTCACTGTTGTGGCCTCTTCTATTGTGGAGCACAGGCTCCGGACACACAGGCTCAGCGGCCATGGCTCACGGGCCCAGCCGCTCCGCAGCATGTGGGATCTTCCTGGACCGGGGCACGAACCTGTGTCCCCAGCATCGGCAGGTGGACTCTCAACCACTGCGCCACCAGGGAAGCCCTATATTTCTTTTTCAGATTATTTTCCCTTATAGCTTATTAAATAATATTGAGTATAGTTCCTTGTGCTATACAGTAGGTCCTTGTTGGTTATCCATTTTATACATAGTTGTATGTATATGTTAATGCCAGCCTCCTAATTTATCCATCCTCCCATCCCCCTTTCCTCTTTGGTAACCATAAGTTTGTTTTCTGTGTCTGTGAGTCTCTTTCTGTTTTGGAAATAAGTTCATTTGTGTCCTTTTTTTTTTTTTTTGATGCTGCATAGAAGTGATATCATACAGAATTTGTCTTTTCTGTCTGGCTTACTTCACTTAATATGATAATCTCTAGGTCCATCCATGTTGCTGCAAAGGGCATTATTTCATTTTTTATGGCTGAGTAATATTCCATTATCTATCTATCCATCATATATACCCCACATATCCTTTATCCAGTCATCTGTCAATGGACATTTATGTTGCCTCCATGTCTTGGCTATTGTAAATAGTAGCAAGTCATGCTTATGTTTACATTTTGTTGTATCAAAGTGAATCTCGGTGATATGTGGAGGGAGTTAGTAGTTGTCTTGCTTAGAAACTCAGTCCTGAATTCTGCTTATGGCTATGATGGACTAGCACATAGCAGACCAGCCCTCCCCATGAGAACAACTAGAAAAGCTGGATAACATGTATTCTTTTTTTAATTATGTGGGGACCTTAAATATCTAGCAAGGCAGCCAGGATATGAGATGCCAGAGTCCCAAAGGAAGAGTGTTGAGGTGAGTCTGATATTCTTCTCTACCTTTTCACCTCAGCAACTTATTGATTCCTTCACAAGATATGTGGAGAGTCTGAGAACCAAGTTAAAAACAGCTGCTCTGAGACAGAGAGGATGAGCAGAGCTTTTAGCTGTCTCATGGGGATAAGAGGAAGAGTTCATGGATCATATTTCTTGAGTGTCCAAGATCCCAAATAGAAGGGAAGAGGAGATAAGTGAAAATGACTTTTTCCCTAGATATATTCTCTTTTGTGTAACTTGTGCTGCCTGAAAGGTAGAGAAGCCAAGTAGAAAGTATATGCCAGGGGACTGAGGGTCTGAGCAGAGCTACGAGCAGCTTTATGGAACAAGAGAGATGAATATTATAGTTCAGAGCACTCCATGGTCAAGGAGCCCTGGTAAATACCCCATGACTTCAAATAGACATCCCTTAAAGGCCAAGAGAGTCAACTGGACTCATGTCTTACAACACCTACAAATCAGCCTCAAAGTTGCTCAATCCCAGATTGGTGGTCTGCTACTAATCTCACTACAAACCATAACCTAAAGAAAATAATCTCTGAAATCACAGAACATCACCCAGATACTCTATATACAAAGTATATAGCAATTTTAACATCCACCATTCTTCATTCTTTTAAAAATTATTAGGAATTCCAAGAAAAAGGACCAAGAGAAGTCATAGACTGTATAAACAGATCCATAGTTGATGCAGATATTGAAGTTGTCAGACGTGGACTTTAAAATAACTTTTAATATGTTTAAAAATAAAGCAGAAACTAACACACCATTGTAAAGCAATTATACTCCAATAAAGATGTTAAAATAAATAAATAGATAAAAATAATTTGGACAAAAAAAAGTAGATGACAGGAAGGAAATTTTCACTGGATATATATATATATATATATATATATATATATATATATATATATATATAAATATAAATAAGATACCAGAACTGGAAATCTCAGTACCTCAAATAAAAACTCTACAGATGAGCTCTTCTCGTCTTCCCTTCTCATCCATCTTCTCTTTCTCCCTTCTTTTTCTTTTGTCTTAAAAACAATGATTCTATACCCATCCCTTTCCTTGTCTTCCATTTCTTTTGTTTTTCTTCTCTTCCCTGAGCTGACCAGGAGCAGTGGGTCCTCCTGGGGAGCCCCTTAAGGCTGAGGAGTTGCCCTGGACTGCAGGCCTTGGGAGCAAGAACTGACTAGGCAGACAGGGCTGAGGAGGCAGCTGGTGTGAGAAGGTCTGAGGGGCTGGGGCTGAGGAGGTGACCAAGACTGCAGGGTCTGTGGAGTCCGACACAAAAGTACACATACAATATCCTTCCTTACATATAAATGGTATAAACTTGCCCAAAAAACCCAAAACAAAACAACTAGTGGTGACAAGTCAGGAGAGTGTTTACCTTTAGGGAGGGAGATAGAGATTAAGAGTGCAGAAAGGGGAAATCTGGCATGCAGATAAATTTCTATCTCGTCTAGATAGTGAATTACTTGATTATGCGGGGTTTTTTTAATCTATGAGTGAAAATTACTAAGCTGTACACTCAGTAGTTTTCTACATGTAAGTTATACTTTAATAAAAATGTGCTTGGAATATAAATTCTGATCTGAGTTTTTATGAATAAATAAGGTATAGTAGAAAATAAAGCAAGGAGAGTTAAGTATTTGACAATGTGAATACAGGTGCAGGAGCATAAAATAGTATGATAAATGTATAAACTATAGCAGCTCCACAAGTGAAACGGAAACTTTGAGGCAGAAAGTGGTGGAGATGAAGCTGAAAAAGCAGGGAGGGACAAAGACATGGAAAGACTGAATATAATACTAAGAATTGTGGCTTATAGGATGTAGAAATGGGAAATACTGAGGGTCATGAGGGGAAGAGAGTGTGTATGGGAGAGGGGAAAGGGATTGTCTTTTACTGGTGACATTCTAGCAAATGAATGGTGAAAGAAAATGAAAAGGTTGGGGCTGGAAAAGCTGGGAGGTAAAAAACTGGGTGGAAGCATGAATTCCATTTATATTAAGAACTGTGCCTAAACAAATGTGGTAAGTTTCACCACAAAATGTAAAGCTTTTTAAGCTTGACAACTCAAAAATCGTAGTGTAACTTACAAAGATTTGGTGTTATATATGGAGAGAAGTTGTGAGAAAATGTCAAGAGTATTTCCTCATTTTTTATTTGATGCTACTTGAAATTGATAGATTGATAAGGTTATTTATCTATCTATACACATATATATTATGGTATTTAAAGTTATGAAGACAATGATATGAAAAACAGAGTCTAAAAACATTAGACTAGGAAAACCAAAACCGAAATCATACACACCAAGTAAAAGAGAACATAGATCATCGAGCAAATAACAGATACCATAGGAAATATTAATACAAATGGAATAACATAAATGACAGAATTCAGAACAAAAATATGTTATAGCAACAGATGTCAGTGGGATAAACTAACCCATTAAAAGAAAAAGACAGATTATATAAAAAAGGTAAAACCCAACTACATGCTATATATATGAGACATATCTGAAATGGACTCATAAGGGTTGAAAATGAAAAGACAGACTAAAATCACACCAGGAAAACACAAAAACATACATCACGATATTATCCCCCGTACTGTACACTGGAAGGCAATGTCTTTTCAAGTATCTATGTTTA
This sequence comes from Mesoplodon bidens, assembly GCF_964165515.1. NCBI lineage: Eukaryota > Metazoa > Chordata > Mammalia > Artiodactyla > Ziphiidae > Mesoplodon > Mesoplodon bidens. Next base: position 20,844 of record NW_027672507.1, read on the forward strand.
CAAACACTGACCACATATTAGGCAATCCCTTTCTTTAATACTACCATATTTCTCATATTTTTACCTCCATTATTTTGTTCTAAATCACAATCTCACACCAAGACTCCTCCATTATTCTCCTAAAAGTACTCTCCCTGTCCTGTTCTCCAGACTTAATCTCTAGTCAATAGACAAAAAGATTTCCCCATAAATAAAGTTAAAGAAACAATCTCTGGGAATATTGAATCAAAAAATCATAAATAAATTACTGAATGGAATACTATAACACTTTAAGATATTAATGCATGCTAACAGAAGGAATGATGTTTCAATATTAGGAACTGTGTCTAACTTATTAATTATCATCTCCATATAGACCAAAAATACTATGGATAAAATGAAGCATTTATTCCTGATCTGAGTTATATTTCTATTATATTATCAATACCTTGTGAAAAGGTAGCCTATCTTAATATATTTAATATATAAGTATGTATACATATCATATTTTAATTATATCTTTTATTTATGCATACATATATATATACATAAACACACAGAGCCACACATAAATATATTTTATATCACTGCAGAGATGTGATCCTAAGCTTCCATTTTTTCATTTTTTTAATTAATTTTTATTGGAGTATAGTTGATTTACGTTGTGTTAGTTTCTGCTGTACAGCAAAGTGAATCAGTTCTACACATACATATATCCACTCTTTTTTAGATTTTTTTCCCATATAGGTCATTACAGAGTACTGAGTAGAGTTCCCTGTGCTATACAGTAGGTTCTTATTAGTTATCTATTTTATATATAGTAGTGTGTATATCTCAATCCCAGTCTCCCAGTTTATCCCTCCCCTCCTTTCCCCTTGGTAACCATAAGTTTGTTTTCTACATCTGTGACTCTATTTCTGTTTTGTAAAAGCAGACAAAGACAAATATCATATGACATTTCTTATATGTGGAATATAAAAAAATGGTACAAATGAACTAAGCTTATTTTTTAATGTATATGTTTTGCTTGCTTCTCTCTTCTTCTCTCCCCTTCCACCTTTATCCTTCCTACAAAGTAACCCAGGTCATCAACTTAGCATATGTTCTTTCTAATTTTTGCTCATGCTTACGTAATTACATATAAATATATGTGTATGCACATATACACATATAGACTCAGGGTATATACATAAATCCATACACACAAAGGTGTTGTTTATGAGTTTTGACATTATTTAATATAAATATTTTTATAATATACACAATTGTCTATATATTGCTTTTCTCCCTCAACAAAATATCTAGTGCAAATCCCTCCACATCAACTTCTGCCACTCTGAGGCATTTTATTTCTGGTATAATATTCTATGATATGGATATAAGATAAAATATTCAGCCTATAATTGGAATTCACATTGTTTCCTCATTTTGTTACTACAGACGATGCATCATAAAATATCTGCATTTCATTGTAGTGGGTTGGGTTTCCTGGGAAACAAATTCTGAGTTCCTGAGTGTTGCAGCAGGAGACTCAGAATTTCTATTGGATTCTATGTATTTTTCTGTTAAATTTGTAAATGTTCTTTGGGCATTAAAGACATGGGTCCTTTATCTGCTATCCCTGGTATCTGCACTGAAAAAAATTTTAGTGAAAATCTATTTTTATCATATATTGAATTTATTAATGGCATATTTTACCATCAATAAGGTATTATTTTTACATTGGAATGTTGATTTCGCTTGGAATTTCTTTGGGGAATGGTACAAAATAGAGGTCCAAATATATTTTCTGGTGATGGATAATATTCCAGTAGCATCACTTATTAATTAATCCATCATTTTCTATTGATTTGATGAATACATTTATCTATATTAATTCACATATATACAAGGATCTATTTCTGGAATATTTATTTTAACAGTAAAAAGTCAATAAATTAAAAATATATTTATAAATCTTTAATCTGATATATATATATGAAATCAAAGGTAAACATCACAACTGATAAGTAAAATACAAGAAGTCTTACCATTAAAATAAGGAAACAAACCACCTTTTATTTAAATTATTTTGAAAGTATGAATCAAAACAATAAGAAAAGAAGCAAAGTTAAAGTATTGAGTGTTAAAAAATGGAGGCAAACTTATTAATATTTCACATGATATGATTGTATATTTGGGAAGTGAATCAACTGATAAACCATTTTAACAGTAAGAGAGTTTTCATAAATTGTCTGGTTAAAAATTAATATACAAAAATCAATTGCTTCCTAGACACAAAGAGTAAAGTTAAAAAATCAAATTCAGGAAAGATCCCATTTACAGGAGCAACAAAAAAGATAAATAATTTGGAAAGAAACTGGAGAAATGTTCAGTGTCTGTTGGAAGAAAATAATAAAGCTCCACTGAGAGGCATAAAAGAAGAATTGAGACAAAGGAAAGGCACATTTCTTGTAGCTATAAAGATTCAATATTGTGAAGAGTTCAGTTATTTCTAAATTTATCTATAAATTCGTTTTAAAGTTTGGATATCTCAAGGACAGTGAAGAGGTCCTGGGCTCCCAGGACATGGGTAAAGGGGATGACCCCACCTGGAGTTAAGATAAAGATTTGCTACCACTATTGTCCTACTTATATGTAGTAAGAAATAACAAATTACTTTCTTATATATTCTTTTTAACTTATGCTTTCTGATTGGTTAAGTAGGCCCATTCCTCAGGAAGTCTTGAAACGTTTGGTTTCTGAGTCAGCCCTGTAGAAGGACAGGGGTTCCAGAAGCCCATGACCTTAATTTAGAGCATGCTTGTGGGCAAGGCCAGCAAAGAATAAATGTGAAAATATTTCCTTAGCTTATAAATTGTATCCTCAAGCAATGTACAAGTACTCAGACCACTTTGAAAATACTCTCTTAATGTCTCCACTATATTGCATTGTCATTTTCTTATTAGCTGTCTGTCTAGATCAGGGGTCAACAAACTGTGGCCCATGGGTCAAAGCTGGCTTGTTGTCTGCTTTTATAAATAAACTTTTATTGGAACACAGCCACACCCACTCATTTACACATTGTCTATGGCCCCTTTCACTCTGCAATAGCAGAGTTGAGTAGTTGGAACAGAGATAGTACGGCTCGCAAAGTCATTTACTATCTGACCCTTTAGAGGCAAAGGTTGCTGAACTTGTTCTTGACCATAAAAATACCGAGGACAAGTTCATTTCTTTCTTATCTCCGCATACTCCACATTTTGGTCATACGTGCTGCTTAAAAACTATTTTTGCATTAATGAATTAAAAGAAGAAATATTCTTTCAATTCTTTGTTAAATTTAGACTATTAATGTTTTATTTATTTATATGTATTTCCTTGACTATTTGCAATGGAATATGGGGTGGGGAGTAAATCTGAGAAGGGCAGCAAAAAACTGTGCCCGAAATGGATAAAAGGTGAGGCTGAGATATGATGAAAGGATTGAAGGCAAATTAAGAGAGAGGATTATAGTAGAGATGGAAAGTGTGGCATGGGGGTAAGACACATGATGGTGGCTGGGAGAGGCAACACTAGTAAAGTCTCCCCAGATCAAAAGATCTGGTGTTTGTTTCTGTTTCTGATTCTTATAATAGTCGACCATTTTTCCCACTCAAAATTAAGCCCCATAACTTCTTATTGCTCAATATGTAGAAACTCTTCACTTGTCTTTATTCCCAATTCCACTACCCACTTGCTGTAAGCCACCAATGTACATTCCATGGGTTCTACAACAGCCTCTTAATTGGACTCTGTTATCACTATTAGGGTGCTTTGGGGTCAAATAAGAGAAAATCCAACTCTAACTGGCTAAGGGATAAAGAGAATTTACTGTATTATTTAATTAGAAATTCTAGCAGCAGTTCAGATTTCAGGCATGATTGTATCAGTAATCTAGGTCCATTTCTGAACTATTATTTTATTGTGTACTCCTCTGTGGTGGCTCTTTTCCCACTGGCTTCCTTCCTGGTGTAAGATGGTTATCAGCAGCAATCTAGACCTCAGCTTTCGTCATTCACATTCAAGGGGAGAGAAAATATATCTTGTTCACCAAATATGAATCAACAGTCCCAAGCCTGAAAACAGTTGACCCAACCTGAGCCAATCACATAGGCAAGAAGAATGAGATCATACTACATGGCCTCTCAGTTTTGTATTGGTAGAGATGCTTACAAATAGCGTGAATAAAAAGTTGAGTGGTTCTCAAAATTGAGTGTACATCAGATTCTCCTGGAGGGCTTGTTAAACCACAGATCATTGGGTGCCTCTCACAGAATTTCTGACCTAGTAGGTTTGGGGCGAGACCTGAGATTCTATATTTCTTACCAATTCCCACGTGATGCTGATGTTGCTGGTTTATACTGTGGGAATAGCTGGTGTAGAGAAAGCTATATTTAAAAATCCTTTCCCAAGTTATGGAGAGGCTGGGAAATATGTAGAGTCCCATTTATTTTCGGGGAGAGCCTAACTATACTGTTAGGTACGAGAGTGTTTAATGTTTTCATTTTACAGACCCAGAGCCTTGAGTTCTGAGAAGACTGAGTGAGGGCTGAGTTACATGTCTGCCTTAAGTTTGGACGTGGATCTTTAATTCTTTTTGCTGGGGAAATTTTAGCTCTTGGAGTTTTGTCCAACTCCCAAGTCTAAGGAAAGAAGAAAATGCTCTAATCATTTCTGGAAAATAAAAGCACCAAAGTATAGGGCTTCCTTGGTGGTGCAGTGGTTGAGAGTCCGCCTGCCGTTGTGGGGGACACGGGTTCGTGCCCCGGTCCGGGAGGATCCCACATACCGCAGAGCGGCTGGGCCCGTGAGCCATGGCCACTGAGCCTGCGCGTCCGGAGCCTGTGCTCCGCAACGGGAGAGGCCACAACAGTGAGAGGCCCGCGTACTACAAAACAAAACAAACAAACAAAAAGCACCAAAGTATAGACTGAGGGACTTATAGCTCCAGTTGGACCCATACATTTGGAGAGCTGAGTCAAAGGATGGACCCAAGAATTAACTTCAAGGACCTAAGGAAGTAGTCAGTTCATTTGCCCTCATGCCTCAGGCTCAGATTCCAGGGTGATCTGAATGACACGGAGACCCATATTAATAATAATAAAAGTTACCACCCACAGGAGGTTAAAAACGGCAAAAATCAATGCTAGACTGTGCTGGCCCCTTCTGGAGTCTATTGTCATTAAGAAGGCTTTGAATCAAGAGGAGCTTGACACCAAGGCAGAGTCCCACTGAGAGAAGTGCGAACTAAAAAAAAAAGGAAAAAACAAAAAAACCCTGCCCCTCTGGCCCTACCCTAGCCCTCCGTAGCTGATAAATAAAAGGACATTTTACCAGATTCACCAAGTAGCCACAGTTTCCTCTGAAGTCACAAAAGTGACATCATTTTATATCTTTTTCATTGGATAGAGAAAGAGATACTCTATACTGTCTTAGGCAGCTTGAGCCGCCATAACAAAATACCATAGACTGGGTGGCTTTAATAGCAGAAACTTATTTCTCACAGTTCTAGAGGCTGGAAATCCAAGATCAAGGTGTCAGCAAGGTGGATTTCATTCTGAGGCTCTTCTCTTAGCTTATAAGCAGCCACCATCTCACTGTCTTCACCTGGCTTTTCTTCTGTGTGTGCCTTTTGAAGAGAAAGAGCTCTCTCTCTCTCTCTCTCATCCTGCTGTCTTTCCTTAAAAGGGTAGTAATGCCATCATGAGACTCCCATCTTCATGACCACATCTAATTAATTCCCAAAGGCTCCAACTCCAAATATTATTACCTTGGAAGTTAAGGCTGCAACATATGAATTTGGGGTGGTGTCCCCAAACATGCAGTCCATAACTCTGACTCTTGATTTAATTAGGCAAGGGTGCATTTTTTTTTCCCCTTTAAAAGTAAGAGAGAATAAGCCAGACCTGGGAGAGACAATCTTACTTGGGCAAAGAATTAGAATTGGGCCTCTGGCTCTGCTCAGTTAAGAAGATTCCATGACCGATAAACGTAATTGTGGGCAGCTATCAGCACTGGGTGGAAAAGCTTTCCAAAACCCCTCTGCATCTCAGAACAGATATTCTCCCTTCTTTTACAGGGAGAGAGCAGAAGTAAATGGAGACACGTGAAGCCCAGGGAACAAGCCTGAAGAAGGCTCGCTCCCCAGGCTGTCAGTCAGGCAGCTGCTTTTGTCACAGGAACCAGGCATTGTGAATCACAGACACCCTGCCTCCGAGCCAAAGCTGCCCCCCATGGACTTCTCTCTTGTTGCTTTCTGATTATTTCAGATTCCTGTAAAGCAACCCTGAGTTCAGAAGCTCTTGTTGTGAAGGGAGAGAAAACACGCAGGTGACGAAGCCACTGCACACAGGTTTCGTGCAGAAGCGATGCCTTTTACCAAACAGCCTGCATCCTAAGGCATGTGTAAGGCATATTCAGGGTGGACTCTCTTGCTAGAACAGTACAAACACATAGATAGTGTTTTTTAATATGTAAAAGCAAATCCATGTGTACCATCTGACTAGATGTACGGAACAACACAGTGAGCTAGAATTACAATAACCTTCCCCCACCCATTGTGTCCTGTTTTCCTACCTTCTTTTTGTGGGTTGTGTGATTGTTTGACATCAGATTCCACTAACATGAGAAAGTATTGTTAAGGGTGTGGTTTGAGATAGGGAAGAGGGCTATACCCCCCCACACACACACACACACACTGCAGTCACAGTAATCTTGTCAAAATGGAAATCTGAGTATGTCACTTAGATAAGCAATGAGGAAAAGAAGGTTCTGATATGGGAAAAATGCAATGCAGTGTCTGCCATAAGCTGTGTGATGCTGGGAAAAATCACAGTCTCCTCTAGATTTTCCTTCTAAGATGAAGCACTCACACTAGATGATGACAGGACACTGAGCATTTACTGTCCCCCAGGCACTCTGCTTGAAGCAGTTTAACTATATTATCTCTTATAATCCTTAGAGAAAACTGCGTTTTTAGGAATTTTATTATCCTTATTTTTTCTGTCTTTCATTTCTTTCTTTTCTTTTTATTCTAGGCTGGGAGAGTAAATTACTTACTTAAAATTGCATTGCTGGTAAGTCATACAGACCTTTGTATGACTCCAGCTATGCATGCAGTATTCGTCCATTTAACAAATTATTATTGCATCTTTATTTTGTCCCAGGCGCTGCTCTAGGCATGAGATATAAAAACCTGCTTGCACTCTGCCCTTATGGAATTTACCATTTAAGAGGGGGGAGAGTTTTTAATCAAATGAGTAAAACTATACTTGCAAAAGAGCAACACTTCTAAGTGTTGTGAAAGATAAGCTCCTGGTGATATGAGAAAATAGAACATCATATAGAAGAATGTGCTGAACCCTTCCTGGGAACGTTAGCCTAGGGAGAAGATTGTTCTGAAGTCTTCTAGACTTTCTTACTCAAGGCTGACCCGCCTGATGCAGACCAAACATTGGGAACATAGGAAAAAAACACTGAGGGTTAAAGTAAAGAATGGCTGTCAGTTGTCATGGCTTATGGAGTGGTCAAACATAATCAACCTGAAGGGCTATTGAGAAGCACACAATTGTACAGAATATAACTGATCTGACAGAAAGAAATGGAAGGAACCAGGCTATACCTCTCCCGTTGAGGAACTAAAGAAAAGACTCTTTAGTTGGTGCTAAAGAGTCACATTGGACCTGGTTCTGAGGTAGCAGTCAGTTAGGATGGAGTTAATTGAGGGGGTGGGACGGCGTAGTCTAACCTTCAGAGGCTACCTATATTATAGATAATAGTAATGTTTAGTAATGTTCTTAAATAGATTTCTCCGTTTGTTTATTCCCTAATTTCTCTCAGCAATGTTTTATCAGTTTTCTGTGTACAGATCTTGCACATCTTTTTTTTGGCCATGCCATGTGGTATGTGGGATCTTACTTCCCCAACCAGGGAGTAAACCCATCTACCCTGCAATGGAAGCGTGGAGTCCTAACTACTGGGCTGCCAGGGAATTCCCAATAATAATAATGTTAAGTAAAGCTGTCTCCATTTGGGGGGTACCAAAGTACAGTGAAACCACATAGACATAAGGGCAAAAAGAGGCTCTAGTCTATTAGGACACAGCAGCTGAGATTAATGGTTCAGGTTTTTGCCTATCAGACTACATCCAAAAGAAAGGATTAAAAATCCTGATTACACCCACTTCAAAATGGATTGCTCTTCTGACTACTTCTCCTCAAGAATTTGATGAGAAACATCCTGTATTTCTATCTTGAAAAGCAACTTCTGTTTGCCACATTCTCAACTGGGCCTCTTAGCTTTAGAGCCAAGAGGGCTTCTTTGTTTGTTTTTAATTATTTCATTTGGCTTCTCTCTCCACATCCCCTTTTATTATTGTACTTGCTATTTATTGTTTTTCTCTGGTTAACAGAGTTATGAAGAAAAAAAATAACATCTTTTAAAAAAGCTTGGCTCTTCTTTTGACACTGATCTCCTTAGTAATCTTGGGATAGAACTTGCTGTTACAAGGGCAATTTTAAAATCATCTTAATTAGGGTCTCTGAAGGTCAACACAATCATCCCATTATTTGTCATTTTTAGGAAATCACAGGGTAAAACAAAATTAGAAGATCCTTAGCACTAAACTCACGCTATTAAGGACATTTACATTTTGATCTTTCTGTTTTTATTTGTATAATAAATTTACTGGATCAGGGTTTCAAAGAATGCCATGTATACAACAGATAACCAAACTGAATTCTCCCGGGGTTCCATTTGAATCCCCTGAGAAGCTAAGTCACCCACAGCTTCAAGGGATGAAGGCTAGAAATACAGGCTAGTTCATTTCTGAAGTGAAAGATGCACCAGGGCTAAAAATAAAATGGCTAGGAGAATTTTAAAATCCCATATTAGTAAGAGGAAAAACAGACATTAGAATAATTAAAACTTAAATAAGATCTTGGCAAAGAGCTGTTGTTTAAAAAGTAGGTAAAGAAGAATTAAGTAGAAATTGTTAACTAGAAAAAGAGTGTCTGAATAATATTTATGGAATTTTCTAATTTATCAAACCATTTCCACTTAA